>NW_026648207.1:0-41117 GCF_950295315.1 Erinaceus europaeus | reverse complement strand
TCAATAGGTTTAAAGTTAATGTATAGAACTGTAATATCTTCTGTGACCTAGGTTTTTGAAAATCAGTTCTACTTACTCTAAAATCTGTCAGGCATGTTAACTCTAAAGTCAAATAATCTTACAGCATTTTTCCACATATATATATAATTTTCTAATTATTATTATTATTTTTGGTGCCTCCAAGGTTATTGCTGGGACTATGAATCCATTGCTCCTGGAGCCTTTTTTCTTTCTTCCTTTTGCTGCCCTTGCTGTTTATTGTTGTTGTTATTATTATTCTTGTTGTAACTATTTTCACTGTTGTTGGATAGGACAGAGAGAGGAGGGGAAGACAGAGAGGGGGAGAGAAGGACATACACCTACAGACCTGCTTCACTGACTATGAAGTGACCCTCCGGCAGGTAGGGATCCGGGGGGCTCAAACCAGGATCTTTACGCAGGTCCTTGTACTTCGTGCCATGTGCTCTTAACCCGCTGTGTCACTGCCCAGCCCCCAGGGTGTTACATTTTATTAATTACTGCTAAGACTACTTTAAATGTGACATCATCCACAATAAAAGCATCAATATATTCCTACAAATTCTGTGAGTGTAACTAGATCAAACTCTTTGTATTCTTACATACAATTTTACATTTAAACATAATTTTCACACTGGAAGCTCCTAACTTAATCCACAATGTACTAAGAGAACCAGATATCATAAACTTGATTTACAATATAATTCCAGTAGTTGTTAGCATGTGCAGACATTTCCTACAGATCAAGAATAGAGATTGGTTTCTAGACTTACTTGCCTGGCTTTTCATAAAAATGGCCCATATTCATTGTCAGCAGAAGTGTCTCTGACTCACTGCATTTCTATAGCTTTCTGGTATGTACACTTTATTGTGTTTGGACTTGGACCAGAAGAGGATCTTTTTTTCCGGGCTGTGCCACTGCCTGATTAAGATTCAATGAAGATGTAGCTAGTGACCCAGAACCACACTAAGCGGGGAGGAATCATCTAGCTGCAAATGATTTATATTATCTGAAAGGTTCACTAAATCCTCTGCCCCTTGCTAGTCCCACTTTTGTGAAGCAGAAGTCAAAGATAAAAAAGAAAGAGAGGTGCATTACTTACATAAGTGTTAAATGTTTGTAGTTAGAGAGTTCCTTGGGAACCAATGTGAACTGGTTCCCATCCAAGTACCTAAATACAAGAAATATTATTCATTCAATTGTAACAATTAAATTGTTGACATCTTAGGCTCTTTTAAAAAACATAAAATAGCAAGAAGTACTCCACTCATATATATATTTTTTGCACACAAAATAGTTGGTAATACTTTTCCCCTTTTATTTATTTACTCCTCATGAGAGAGAGAGAGAGGGAAGCAGAGAGAAAGAGAGCTCCCAGCACATCACTCAGCTATAAGCAGTGCTGAGAATTAAATACAGGCCCTCCCACAAACAGAGCATTCTCCTAACCACTGAGTCAACTGAGCACTTAGCAAATTTTGCTTTAAGACATTTTCTTCCTAGCTTATATGAGCATTTTAAGAGAAATAAAGGAAAATGAAGGGTATAGTGGCTCACTGTAGTAGAACTGTGAATCAGTTTGGCTGAATGAAACACACTGAACACATTTTTCTTAGGAAAGCAAAGAGAGTGCAGCTCTTTGCCTATGGAAAGAGGAAAGGCATGCAGATGCCGCTTTAGACCTCAGTAAAGAGCTTTTCTCTACCCACTATGTTTTTAGCCAGTCTCCGCCCATTTCAGTGACATTCCTGGAGACAACAGTGTGAAGATACATTCACTGCTGGCAGAATCTGGCCACTGGCAAGAAGATCACTCAACATAGCACTAAGTATCAATACACTTGGTGTATGGGTGGTTTCAAGGAGATACACTGGTATTTTGTACATAATTTGATTAAACTTTAAAAGACCCTAAAAGTCATTTCTTACTATGAGTGTTTGGTGGTAATAATTTGAGGAGGTTACACAGAAATATCACACCATCAATGCATAAACATAACTTCCATTTGGAAAACTACTAATAGAAATACCATTAATATGCCAAATGTTGCTTTCTGATTATAGGCATTAAAATAATCAGAAAATAAGTTTCCAACTAATACTGCCCCCAGAAAAAAAAAGAATGCTTGAGGTTGTACTTATGAAGTCACTAAAAGAAAAATAAATTCCACTTCTTCCCAATGCTGCCCGGTCTTGCCCACAATATAAACGCTCAAGGGTAAAAGTGGCCTCAGGAACACTACATGTAGGCCTGTGCCTTCTCCTTGCCCCAGTGTATAGCTGACCTTTAGATTCAGGGTTGGGGTCAGGTTTTTTGTTTGTTTGTTTTTGTTTCTGCCTCCAGGGTTATCGCTGGGGCTGGGTGTCTTGCATTGCAACTCCACTGCTCCTGTGACCTTTTTTTTTTTTTTTTTTTTGATAGAACAGAGAGAAATTGAGAGAGGAGGGGAAGATACAAAGAAAGACACCTGGGGGGAGTCTGGCAGCAGTGCATCTGGTTAAGTGTGCGGGGCGTAAGGACCAGCGTAAGGATCCCGGTTCAGCCCCCAACTCCCCACATGTAGGGGAGTTGCTTCACAGGCAGTGACATAGGGCTACAGGTGTCTGTCTGTCTCTCTCTCTCTCTGTCTTCCCTTCCTCTCTCTATCCTATCTAACAACTATGGCATCAATAACTACAACAATAAAAAAAGAAAGAAAGAAAGAAAGAAAGAAAGAAAGAAAGAAAGAAAGAAAGAAAGAAAGAAAGAAAAAAGAAGACAGACACCTGCAGACCTGCTTCACTGTTTGTGAGGCATGCTTCCTGTGGGCGGCTGGAACCCTGGTCCTTGTGATTCCTACTATGTATATTTAGCCCAGTACACTGCCTCTCAGGCCCTGAGGTCAGTATTTTTGCTGAATATGTAAGAAACTGAAATAATGCTTAAGATACCAGTCACACATTTTAGAATGTAAGCATCAAAAGAAATATCAAAATAAACACTAAGTATTTTATTGAGTCAGGAATATGCTGTGACTTCTCATGCTGACTCAACTGTTTGGACTGTTCCAAACCTCCCTTTCTTTTCTCTAGTAAAGTTTGCCTGGTTGCCACTAGAGGGCACTAGCATCCCATATTCTAGAGCATGCTCCCTTTATTTCAGAAAACAAGAAAAAGCTAAAAAGATCCAGAACTCAAGCTATGGATGTTTACTTGCAAAGTAACCAAACGTGGAAATTATATGGAACTGATTAAAAATAATGGGGACCATTTGTTCAAAATCATCCATCAATACAAGCACATATTTTTGCCAAATTCTTTAATAATTGAATATAAAACATGAGATTTTTCTGATGTACGCCTGTATTTTACTGCAGAGAATGATCTTGCTGACTTACTATAGTTTTCAGAAAAAGCACTTGGGGAGGTAAAACTAGAAATCGCTAGAGAGGATTTAATATTTTTCTCTTCTCTGTAACATATTTTGTTTAGAAAAGGTCCTTTTTAATAATTTCTAAAGAAATAGATGGAAGATTAAACTATTTGTCAGGAAAAAAAAAAACAAAGAAAAGATGGAAGAAGCTGGTCCTCAGATGGAAATAATAAGGAAACTATAAAATGGTTAAAAAATTTAATGTGAATTGGACAAAATAACTAATAAATACATGGGGTAGTTAAAATAGTAGAAAAATAGAATTAACATCAAGGATGATCTGAAAGTTGTGCTAACTAAATACTATATTCTTGTCCAGCGTATCCTAGAATCATAATCAGTGCTTGCCATACAGAATAACCTACACACATCTAGACTAACACTGGCTGAAGGGTAATCTTTAACAGAGACTCATTAAAATCAGAATTGAGTATTTAATTATACACACACATCAACATGCCTGTAGTTAAGTAGCAATGGTGACCAGCAGTAAGAGAGAGAAAAGGAACACTTCAACAATTCAGACTAAGAGGAATATGACTTGTACACATTTGAAAGTCACATCTTTTGCTCTGTGTGTTCATTTAAGTGCCAAAATGGGATTTGTGGGGCTATATTTAATTGAAAAATACATGAATTCTTTGAAAACTGAAGTAACCAAATGAGCCTTTTTACCTATGTCCCATGCTCTCAGAAATTGATTGAAACTGTTCACTTCATTTATACATATCTGCATGATTTACAGACACACACCCTCACCAAGTGAATTTAGACTTAAATTAGTTTTGGAAAATGGTTCTATATGGACAAAAACAATACAGAGGCAAAATGCCATCCAGCATTAGTTTAGATGCTTGTAAACTCATTCATACATATCACTGATACCTGCTACACCAGTATAGAGGTAGGGGGAGGGGAGGGGCCAGGTGGCAGCATCCCTGGTTAAGTACATACATAAACAGTACACAGAGACCTGCATTCAAGTCCCTGGCCCTCACCTGCAGGGTGAAGCAGGGTTGCAAGTATCACTCTGCCTCTTTCCCTCTCTCTATCTCCCCCTTCCCTCTCAATATCTTTCTGTCTCTATCCAATAATAAAAATAAAGATTTTTTTTTAAAGAAATGCAATAGAGCATCATTATTCAAACAGTTTCTCTTTGGTTCATATTCAGTCCTATCTCTACAAAAGCCATGAGCAGTTAAGGAAGTTTGAGTTAGGTTTAGGTCTAGAAATGTGTATACTAGATGATGGGATTTGTGAGTATGAGTAAACATCAGTTATGAAAATGTTAAAAATAGGGGAGTCGGGCTGTAGTGCAGCGGGTTAAGCGCAGGTGGCGCAAAGCACAAGGACCAGCATAAGGATCTCGGTTCGAACCCGGCTCTCCACCTGCAGGGGAGTCGCTTCACAGGCGGTGAAGCAGGTCTGCAGGTGTCTGTCTTTCTCTCCCCCTCTCTGTCTTCCCCTCCTCTCTCCATTTCTCTCTGTCCTATCCAACAACGACAACAACAACAATAATAACTACAACAATAAAACAACAAGGGCAACAAAAGGGAATAAATAAATAAAATAAATAAAGAAAGAAAGAAAAAAAGAAAAAAGAAAATGCTAAAAATAATGGGTCTCACACCCATTACGACCCCAAGGAGTGGTTCAAAACCAGAAGGCGATCGCTGTTTTGAAGGTTAAAGATTATGGCAGGTTCTTCCATCTCCCAGACATCGGTTAGTTAGAGGTGAGATATTCTCCCAGAGTACAACATGGTGAGGTCTTGTTAACCATGTGGAATATGCCAGCTGTTTCTGATAGACTCAAATACAACATTCCTGAGCTGCATGGAATGGGACATCAATTCTGAAGGCTACGCCATGACTACCAGCAACGGGTACAAAGAAGCCTGAGAAACACCTTGTACTGTAGCGTCCTTTCTTGGAGTTTCACAGTGGGCTTTGAGGTGACGAAGGTACTAAGAATCTTAAGAGTAAATAAATCAGGGAGGGGGTTGGGAGGTAGCGCAGCGGGTTAAGCGCACGTGGCGCAAAGCTCAAGGACCGGTGTAAGGATCCCAGTTCATGCCCCAGGCTCCCCACCTGCAGGGGAGTCGCTTCACAGGCGGTGAAGCAGGTCTGCAGGTGTCTATCTTTCTCTCCCCCTCTCTGTCTTCCCTGCCCCATCCTCTTGATTTTTCTCTGTCCTAACCAACAACAACATCAATGGCAACAATAACAATAAGGACAAGGGCAACAAAAAACGGGGAAAACCGGCCTCCAGGAGCAGTGGATTCGTAGTGTAGGCACCGAGCCCCAGCAAATAACCCTGGAGGAAAAAAAAAATCTGGGAGGCTAGAATTCTAGAAAACACACACAATCAGCAGCAATCCCCAGGAATTAGCTGACTTAGCTTTCGTATTATTTTAAGATCTTCTATGATACTAAGGTCCCAAGGAATTTTGCAAAAAGCACCACCATTATTTTTGTTTGGTCTTCATTTCCCTGGGTGTATGAATCAGGAATTGTTAAAGGAAAGGGGGAAAAAAAAATAACAGCTCTACTCACAATTCAGTGACATCTCTTGGGATCCCTTTGGGCAAGGTCTTCAAGCCCTTGTTGCTACACCGGACTACTGTGTCCAGGCAGGTACATTCCGTGGGACACCGAGAGAGTGGGGAGCAGCTGTTGTCATCATTACCTGCAGTGCCAAATGGAAAACAGGAAAACCCAGATTTGTGGCTTTGTAGATGTCAGGAAGGAGTTTATGCTTCCGAATTAGTAGAATAGCTAAGAGTCGACTTGAGATATGATCACATGCTTCAAGTATTAAAAAGCTGGCATCATACCTTGGGTTTATAAAGGCACTACTGTCATACAGCCGAGGGCAGAATTCCAGGGTAAGGATCAGAATTTGTATGATCAAAATAATTATAAAAGGGGTCGGGTGGGAGCGCAGTGGGTTAAACGCACATGGCTTGAAGCTTGGTTCCAGCCTCCGACTCCCCACCTGAAGGGGGGTCGTTTCACAAGCAGTGAAGCAGGTCTGCAGGTGTCTATCTTTCTCTCCCCCTTCTGTCTTCTCTCCTCTCTTGATTTCTCTCCAACAACATTAATGGCAACAATAACAAGGGCAACAAAATGGGAAAAAAAATGGCCAGGAGCAGTGAATTCTTAGTGCAGGCACTGAGCCCCAGTAATAACTCTAGAGGCAAATATATATATGAACAAAGAAAAAATAACAGTATACTGACTTATGAAGAAAAATACAGGGTTAAATGATTTAGCGAAGCAAATATAGTATGCTCACTTTAAAATACAGGGCTCACAGCCAGGAGAATCTCACAGGTTTACACAACAGATTTTCATGCTTTTCATGGCTTTGAGGTCCCAGGTTCAATCCCTGGCACTACCCTAAGACAGAGATAAGCAGTGGTCTAGAAACATAAATAATACAACAGAGTGTTTAAATGTACACTTTACTCAGTGACAATTCTAATGGATGTTGTTGTGCCAAGCTTACAGGTGGTTATGAGAGAAAGGTGTGATGATAGAGAGAGCATTAAGAAAACAAGAGCATCATTTCGGTTACATGTTCTAGAATTCCAATCTGAAGGCTCTTTCACTGGAAAATGGTAGTCACTAAGAAATGATGCTCGGAAGAGTAAAGAACAGTTCAAATGAAGCTATACAAATAGAGTCAAACACAGCTGGAAATCCTGCAAAGACATAAGCCATTACCATGTTTGAGAACCCTGGTTCAGGACTACCCCCCCTTCTCTCTCTCACCTACAGAGTTATCGCTGGGGTTTGGTGCCTGCACTATGAATCGAGAGCTCCTGGAGGACATTTTTCCCATTTTTTTAAATTGGATAAGACAGAGAGAAATTGAGAGAGAAGGGGAAGATAGAGAGGGAAAGAGAGATACCTTCAGACCTGCTTCATCACTTGTAAAGCAACCATCCTGCAGGTGAGGAGCCACGGGTTTGAACCAGGATCCTTTCCTGGGTCCTTGTGCTTCATACTATGAGTACTTAACCCAGTACGCTATTGCTTGGTCCCCCAGGAGTCTCTCTTTCTTGTTCTTTCTCTACCTCCCTGCCACTCTCAACTTCTCTCTATTCTGTTAAATAAAAGGAATGGAAAAGAAAGAGAGGGGGAAAAAAAAAAGCCCCTGGGAGCACTGGATTTGTCTTGTCCACCTAGAGCCTCAGTAACAATCCTGGTAGCAATAAATAAAGAAATATCCTATGATCCTGCAATTCCTCTCCTGGGGATACATCCTAAGGAACCCAACACACCCATCCAAAAAGATTTGTGTATACCTATGTTCTTAGCAGCACAATTTGTGATAGCCAAAACCTGGAAACAACCCAGGTGTCCAACAACAGATGAGTGGCTGTGCAAGCTGTATTATATATACACAATGGAATATGACTCAGCTATTAAAAATAGTGATTTCACCATTTTCAGCCCATCTTGGATGGAGCGTGAAGAAATCATGTTAAGTGTAGTACATCAGAAACAGAAGGATGAGTATGGGATGATCTCACTCACAGACAGAAGTTGAAAAACAAGATCAGAAGAGAAAACACAAGTAGAACCTGAACTGGAATTAGTATACTGCACCAAAGTAAAAGACTCTGGGATGGGTGGAGAGGAGAGGACAGGTCCTGGAAAAGGATGACAGAGGACCTAGTGGGGGTTGTATTGTTGTGTGGAAAACTGAGAAATGTTATGCATGGACAAACTATTGTATTTACTGTCGACTGTAAAACATTAATCCCTCAATAAAGGGAAAAAATAAAAAATAAAAGATAAAAAACAAACAAAAACTACAAATCAAAGTAACTCAGGTAGGTAAGTATCAGAGCAATCATGTGATTATCCACCAATGACCAAAGAATTGGTCAGGCTCTCTTACCATCATCACAAGTGAAATCTTGAATGGCAACATCCTGGATGGGGATTTCTTTGAGGAAGTATGGTCTCTGACAGCGAGGATTTCCTGTCACAATTCTTTTTCTCCTGAGCCACTCTCCCAACCAAGCCAGGTAGCAATTGCAGTTGAAAGGATTAGCCAAGAGATTTCTAAGTGCCACATGAAAACAAAGCAGAGTTTAGAGTTTCATTTAGTTGGCCAAAACTCATGCCACTATCTTCCTGCACTTTTTTTTTTTTTGGGGGGGGGGCAACTCCCTTTTCTTTCCTCTCTCCTCCCATTAATCACACATGGCATGTAGGATGCATTTTTGACTGAAATATTTGCTTGATAGTTAAAAAAAATGCCACTTACATAGACAAGTTCTTCAAATAATTTTCATGCAAAAATGAAGTGATGGCAGCAGTTTAGGGTCTATGCAGCGAATCCTGATAGATACCTCATTTAGATATAATTTAAACTTGTCAGAGATCCGACTTGCTGTCAAACACCCCTAGCCCGATAATGCAGTAATTTAATATAAAGATGAAGGCTGATTACCTTATATTATTGAGTTTAACCTGACAACAGCTATTTCATTAATTTGTCATTTCAAGATTTCCATCTCTTATTTGCTCCAGAGAATAGGTTTCCCATCTAACCTGACAGCCGAGTTGATTAAATGCCAGTTATAAAAATGAATTTACTTCTACAAATCTCAATAATTTTGGCATCTCACTACTTCAGCACAAACCTATTGACAATCCCATTATTTATAAACATGCCATCTTTAATATGCACAAATTAGTCACTCGATGTAAAATGTCACATTTTATGTGGGGAAGGGTATTAAGTATACTTCTGACAGATGAAAGATTTCTTCAAATGTTTCTTTTTCCCCCATAGTGGCTTAAACTATATGCAGGAACTTTTTAAAAATTCTCACTTCCTTTTGATATCAGTGTATGTAGGTGGCATTATTACTGCGAATAATTCAGCTCTAAGAGGATAGTACTTGAACACATTCTGAAGTCACATCTTTTGCTCTGTGTGTTCTAGCTCTTCAATATTTTTCTAGAAAAACAGTAAATAGCCTCTAGTGAACAGCTATTATTGTTAGCCTGGCCATCTGAATGTATTTCCTGTTGCTGTGAATCAACACTTGGAGCATAGCTGTTCGACAATGACCCTCTCGTCTTTGTTTTTATGATTCTTATATAGAAAGACACCAATGTAAGAATACCTAGTATTCTTTGTGTGCAATTTATAACATCTGGGCATCTTTTACTTGCAGTACCATCAAGTTAAAAGAACAGTAAATAGTCTGCAGTGAGCACCCCCAACACTTCATCTGCACTATTGCAGCCTTTAGGTCCATAATTGTTCCAACAATTTGTTTGGCTTTGTATGTTAACTCTCTTTTCAGCCACCAGGTTCCACATGCCAGCATGATGCCAACCAGACTTCCCTGGAGAGACGACCCCACCAATGTGTCCTAGAGCTCTGCTTCTCCAGAGACCCACTCTACTAGGGAAAGAGAGAGGCAGGCTGGGAGTATGGATTGACCAGTCAACACCCATGTTCAGTGGGGAAGCAATTACAGAAGCCAGACCTTCCACCTTCTGTACCCTGGGTCCATACTCCCAGAGGGATAAAGAATAGGAAAGCTATCAGAGGACGGGATGGGATATGGAGTTCTGGTGGTGGGAATTGTGTGGAGTTGTACCCCTCTTATCCTATGGTTTTGTTAATGTCACCTTTTTAAAAAAAAATAATAAATAAATAAGAACAGTAAAATATCAAAATGAAACAATATTACATTTTTAAAAGAATTGACTAAGTAGTAAGATTTATGTTTTTTAAAAAAGAATTGACTACCAAGACTTCTGTTAAAGGGAGTCAGGGAGTAGGTAGCTCAGCGGGTTAAGCGCACGTGGCTCAAAGTGCAAGGACCTGTGGAAGGATCCTGGTTCGAGCCCTCCCGCTCCCCACTTGCAGGGGAGTCCTTTCACAGGCAGGTGGTGAAGCAGGTCTGCAAGTGTCTATCTTTCTCTCCTCCCCTCTGTCTTCCCCTCCTCTCTCCATTTCTCTCTGTCCTATCCAACTACAACAACATCAATAACAACAATAATAACTACAACAATAAAACAAGGGCAACAAAAGGGAAAATAAATATTAAAAAAATTTAAAAAAAGAAAAAAAAAGACTTCTGTTAAATTTTAATATACTATAATTACCAAGATTTATGGTAAAACCAAAACTTTACATGGGAAACTCTGCCCTTTTGACATGCAAATTCTAATGCCCAATCATGCACTGTTATTATCAATAAAAGGAGCTAAAGTGTACTGAAAAGAGCAATACTCAAATGGCCATTTCTCATACTTACAGAGTAGACAAAGCATGGAGAGTATCAAATGCCCCCGGTGCAACTGTAGTGATTTGATTATCGTACAAAGAAAGCAAACGCACAGAGCTGAGTCCTATGAAACTGTCATTCCCTACACAGCTTATGCGATTACTTCTCAACATCCTGAAAGGGGGAAAAGAGAATACTGTTATGGAGAGAAAGCACCAAGCCTTCTTCATAAACGTACAGCATTCCTTACTATTTCCTGAATATTCCTCCGCTTCAGGAATTGCTATAAATATGTTCTGAGGACTTCAAGCAAGAATAAAAAGTGAAGGGTCTGTGATGATTACACTCGGTGATTCAGAAAACATGGTGAGAGTCGTGGTGTGAACTTGCCACCCCATTATCTGAGGGGGGGAATGCTTTCTTTTGATGTAATAGTTGTGTTTGCATGCCGATAATGTCCTAATATACCTACAGCTTTCCCAATCTTTGAAGTCCAGTGACTTGTATACTGAGGGCTGGATTCCAGGTGAGGCTGAACAAACAGGAGGGAGGAGAGAACTAACATCCAAAGCAGATAAAAAAAAAAAATGAGTGCATCTTGGGAGTATAGAAGCTAAGTCAGTGCCATTGTTGACTGGGGAGCCAAACTTGAATGAACACCCACAAATACTACATGAACAACTTCATCTATGAAAATTAGGTCATTGTTTTGGTCAGTTAACACATCCCAGTTGTTTACCACAAAATCTAAGTAGGCTTGTTTTGAGAAATTTTTATTTTATTTTATTTTTTTAGTTGTGGTGGAAGACACTTAAGTAGATACACAACCATAATCTTTTGTAAGCTATTAATGATCTTGAATACTGATGGTATCCCCTTCTAACAGTTTTGTATCTAAGCAGTGGATGTGTCAGGAACAAGGCTCAGAGTTTCTGGACTCCACAGATTTCTGAAAGAGGACTCAGAAGAAAACTATTTAGGTATGCCTATTACCAAAAACAATTATGAAACTCGGGAGACGAAAGACCTATCCATCAAGGTAAAGACCATTTCTCCTCTCTGTTTAAAGGAAATAAACATTCCCCGAGTCATCTTCTCTTTCATGAACATCCTATAGACCCCAGAGGCGAGGGGACATTCCCCCAGGATGTCAACACCAGATGTTTCCTTTGAGGTCTTGCAATAGGATTTAAGATAATATTAAGACATTCAGTAAGAAGTTTGTGAAACTATTTGCTGGGAGCCATTTCTTACACCTGCACCCTCTCTCCAGCAAGTCTAGCAGTGACCTCCTGGAAGAGATCAAAGAGATTTCCCAGCTATGCTAATCCTCAACTGTCATGTACACCTCTATTTTCAGGAGCTGCTGCCTGAAATCTAAAACCTGTCCCCTGTGTAAAACCTTATTATTTTTCAGTTTTGGTTTTCTGTATAAAACATTTTAAACAGGGTTATTGATAATAATTACCACTAGCAGAAGATTAGTGCTTGTCATTTCTCTATCATGGCTAAGAGTTTGGCTCAGTTCTCAATTTTTTGCTGAACCATTTATTTGTGGAACTTAGAAATGGAACAGAAAGCTCTGAAAATGCTATGCAAAAGTGAATAGTTGTCACATATCTTATTGAAAATTGCCAGCCTTTAGGTTCATGATTAGTCAACAACTTGTATGGCTTTATATGTTAACTCTTTTTCAGCCACCAGGTTCCAGATGCTACCATGATGCCAACCAGACTTCCCTGGGCAGATGACCCCACCAATGTGTCCTGGAGCTCTGCTTCCCCAGAGCTCTTCCCCACTAGGGAAAGAGAGAGACAGGCTGGGAGTATGGATCAACCTGTCAATGCCAATGTTTAGCAGGGAAGCGATTATAGAAGCCTGTCTTCCTTCCACCTTTTGCACCCCATAATGATCCTGGGTCCATACTTCCAGAGGGATAAAGGGTAAAGAATATAAAAACTATATGGGAGGTGGAGTTCTGGTGGTGGAAATTTTACCCCTTATCCTATGGTCTTGTCAGTGTATAAATAAAAAAAGAAAAAAGAAATAAAATCGCCCCAAAAGGCATTTGCCTTAATCTTTCCAGACATGGGTTGACTATCTAACTCGACGCTTACAATATGTAAAACAAAACCAAAAGAAAAAAAGTGTCAGAAATAAATGGACAACAAAGTGTTTAAACTTTGATAATGCTCTGTAGTAAAAAAAAAAAAAAAAGTCTCAAATTCTCCACTAGGCTAAATCACAGATAAGAAAAAAGGATGACAACCTCCTTATCCAGATGCAATTCTATGTTAGGAAACAAACGAATGGTTTCCATGAGCTATAGATAATAGAGAGCACTTGATCTTAGTCTTTTAGTTGCAGACCCATTAGAGACATGGTATTAAACAATGCTTGCTACTGCTGAGAGTAGGTCCATAAGCACATGTGTGATTCATTTGGCCTGCAATGGAGGGGATTTAAAGGTTGGCTGAAATATATGCAAAGACTAAGAGGTTTCCTTCTTCTAAAGGGCTAAGACGTGTTTGACGATGGGATGACTGGTCATAATCTTTATAGCTAGCTCCCTGATGAAAGACACCATGTGAAGAAATAGATGTGTCCAGATAAACCTATGTTATCTTTGAACCCCTGAGCTTGGATCTGAATACTCTGCCATGCTCCCTGCAGCAGACTGAGATTAGGATAAAAGCAGTGGTTACCTCTCTCAGGTGCCACAGAGGCACAAACGCACTGGGAAAGATAGAATGGAGGAGGACGCTGACATTGGAGAGAGCTTGACTCCGGGACAGTTTTGTGTAGGGAGTTCATCAGAAGCAAGACTCCCAATAAATGCAGCAAGCAAGTAGAAAGACCTAAAAAAGATACCACCATAAAGTACCTAATCAAATAGTCTTTACTTAGACCTAGATACCCTCCTCGCCTACTTCTTATTTCACTTCCCTCAATCACTCCAAGGCTAACCTTGTCAGACAAAATTAGGACTACAAAAGCTGGATAAGGGCAAGAGACCAGCATACTCAAAGATGGCTCTTTTGGTCACTACTAGGCCATCCCATAACCTGGAGGGGCCTTAGTCAGGGAGTACTGGGATTCCCATACAGACATAATGGGCCTAGACTTCTAACAGATCCCTCTCACCACTGTCACTGGTCATCTCTATCAGGAATAACATAATGGACCTCTTTGTGGGCCCCTATAGGACCTTGTCCTCAATGTGGGTCAACAATGGTAGGGACAGCCCTATTCTCTGAAGGGAGGTTGGGCAACATACTCCACCACTCGAGGAAGATGTGTCCTGAAATGAATGCAACCTAGAATGTTCCTAGCCATGACCACAGAATGCGAGCTCAGACCTACAGGGATGCAGAGGTTACACAGGCTCCTGTGATGAATATGGGCCCCAGATCAAATCTATGGGGTTTACAGTTAACAATATTTATATACTTTTCCCATATTTAGGAGCTTCTCTCTTCTCTGATTCAGTTTTCTACTCCTTTTTCCAACTTTGACACCATCTCCTCAGATAATACCTTTGGTCTAACTGAATGTCAGCTGTCAGGCTCAGGTAAAAACTAGTAAAATCATGGGCCCCTTGGAATATTCTTAAAATAGACGTCCTAGCTTTCTCCAAAATGGAGACCCCCAAATCTCATCTGCTATATTCTTGCCTTTAGATTCCTGATTTAAATGGTTTTAATGGTTTGTTCTGCTTTATATCTTAATGCTTTTTCAGTCACTAAGTTGCAGATGCTACCATGATGCTAACCTGATTTCCCTGGGCAGACAACCCCACCAATGTGTCCCGGAGCCCTACTTCTCCAGAGCTGTACCCCACCAGGGAAACAGAGAGACAGGCTTAGAGTATGGGTTGACCTGCCAACACCCATGTCCAATGGAGAAGCAATTACAGAAGACAGGCCTTCCCCCTTCTGTATCCCATAATGGTCCTGAGTCCATGCTCCCAGAGGGATAAAAAATAGGAAAATTGTCAAGGGATGGGATGGGATATGGAGTTCTGGTGGTGGGAATTGTGTGGAATTGTACCTCTTTTATCCTATGGTCTTGTCAATATTTCTATTTTCTAATAAATTAAAAAAAAAAAAGAAAGACTCCATCAA
The DNA here is from genome assembly GCF_950295315.1 of Erinaceus europaeus. Taxonomy (NCBI): domain Eukaryota; kingdom Metazoa; phylum Chordata; class Mammalia; order Eulipotyphla; family Erinaceidae; genus Erinaceus; species Erinaceus europaeus. Next base: position 26,296 of record NW_026648207.1, on the reverse strand, counting down.
CATGGGTGTGATAATGATGGACTGAATGGCATCCTGCTAAGGGTCTTATACTGAAGCCCTGACACTCAACATGATAAAGTGTATTTAAGAGCTACAGCCTTTATTGAGCTTGTTAAGAGAAAAGGAGACCTTGAGAGTAGGATCTTAATCTGATGGAGAGGAAAGGATGGGCTGGCAAAAGAGCTCACTTAGTATAGTGCACTTTCTTTGTCCTGGGCGTGATCCAGGCTCAGAGCTGTACTGAAGTAAGCTTTGTGCTGCCACTCTTTCTGTCTCCTTATCTCTGTCATTGTCTCTCTAGCTGAAACAGTTGGTCCAGAGTGAAATCTAATGACAAAGAAAAGAAGAGAAAAGAAAAGGAAAGAAAAAAAGGAAAGCAAGCAGAAGGGGGAAGGATATCTCTACCTCCCTCTCCCTCTCCCTCTCCCTTTCTGTTGCATAGAGAGAGAGGGGGAGAGGGAGATATGCAACAGAAAAGGATACAATGAGGAGAGAAGCATCTACAAACCAAGAAAAGAGATCTCACCAGAAACTAACACTCAGCAACTTGACTTGGACACTTAACCTATGAAAACAAGGGAATTTCTACTAATTAGGACATTTAGTCTGTTGTTTATTGTTAAGGGAAGCTACCATATCAGATGGAAGGAAAGGTGCACCCCTCACCCCCTGTACTCCTTTAAGTTTCCAGTAACAAGTAGTCCCTCAACTGCTGTCTCAAGAGACTTTTCTGGGTACTGCAAGATTTGCTGAGTCACTGAGATGATGGGAGGGAAGAAAGGTGATGGCAGTAGTTCCAAGCATAAGTGGCATGTCTTCCCAGTTCTTCTCTACATACTCCACAGCACCTGTTACAGAGGAAGACTCAAGAGATACCTGTAGGGGGGCGGGCAGTAGTGCAGCAGGTTAAGCGCACAAGTCATGAAGCTCAAGGACCGGCATAAGGATCCCGGTTCAAGCCCCCAGCTCCCCACCTGCAGGGGGGTCACTTCACAAGTGGTGAAGTAGGTCTGCAGGTGTCTATCATCTCCCCCCACCCACGCCTTTCTGTCTTCCCCTCCTCTCTTGATTTCTCTCTGTCCTCTCCAATAACAACAACAGCAATAACAACAAAAAATAACAAGGGCAACAAAAATGGGGAAAATGGCCTCCACGAGCATTAGGCACTGAGCCCCAGCAATACCCCTGGAGGCAAGAAAAAAAAGTGTTATCTGTATAATATTCCCAAGGTCCTTCTTGATCAACAACCATTTGGAAATGCAGCTACTTTCTAATCCCTAATAATTCTCCTAGCAATGACCAAACAGACATAACTCATAGCATGTTCTTCTTCTTCATTTTGAAACAAAGAATAGGGAGCCAGGTGGTGACAGCCCCAGTTAAGTACACATATTACCAAGCATAAGGACCTGGGTTCAAGCCCCCGGTCCCCACCGGTGGAGGGGGGTGCTTTGTGAATGGTGAAGTACGCCTTCAGGTGTCTTTCTGTCACTCTTCCTCTCTATCTTCCCCTCTCAATTTCTCCCTATCCTTTCAAGTATAATAGAAAAGTAAGTAGATAAATAAAGGGAAAATGGCCACCAGAAGCAGTGGATTCATAGTCATAGCAGACACTGAGCCCAAGAGACAGCCCTGGAGACAATAAAAATAAACAAACAAACAAAAAGACCTGGTCTGTCTCTTTCTCACAAAGAACTTGTAGATGCAGACAATCGCTGGCCTCCTGACCAACTGCTGGAGTTCTTCTACAGCAGGATTTAGAGGAGCTGTGATCTATGACCATGGGCATCTCGAGGAAACGGGAGGAAAAGGGAAGCTCATGATAACTGTACGGCAGAAGAGCAGAGTCAGATGGGCTTAACACAGGCACAAGGATGATCTTCTGCATAGATGGGTCAAGAGAGACAGATCTTTTGCTAGTAACATGCTGCAAGAGTCTACAAGAGTCCCGAGTGCTGGAGAGTAAGGGGTTCTCTGCATCCATGAAGTTGGTGAGTATGCATGCATGCATGTGAAAAGAGAGAAAGAGAGAGGCAGAGCCAGAGCCAGAGCCAGAGACAGAAAGTTGGGGGTAAAGATGAAGGAACGAGCAGGTATAGATTCATCTCTTCTCCCAGGATTTTAACAAGCAGTGAACTGCAATCCTGTGGTAGGAAATCACAATGCCAATTAAATAAAATGCTTACAAAGTCTTGAGGCTTTCCAATCCTTTGAACATCTTATGTTGAACATTTTCCAAACGATTACTTGTGAGAAGTATTTCATTCACTCCAGATGCGCCTTCAAATGCTCCCTCTTCAATGTCTGTGATCTTATTGTTGCTAAAGTTTCTAAATGAAAATTGTTGAAATAGATGTTTTAAACTATTTTCTTTTGAGGTCAGGGAGACAGCATAATGCCTGAGACTCCAAAGTCCCAGGTTCAATCCTTCATACCACCAGAAACCTGAGGTGAGCAGTGCTCTGTTAAAAATAAATAAACAAGCAAACCTGCAAATTCTTTCGGAAAACAAGGGCATTGAGACAATATGTCTCATCCGGTTCTTCTACTAAGCTCTTTCTTTGCTCACTCTAAGACCAAGAATGGCCTTCAGAATAGGAATGATTTTATTCCTCTTAGAGCACTGGATATATCAGATGATCAACACACACACAAATTAGTCTCTCTGTGTGTAGGTATATAACTTATGAAACTAAAGGGTAACTAGTAGCTAAAAAGAAACAGCATTTAATGTCAATAAAAGAGAGGACAACTGAGATAATAGAAAATGATCAGGAGGCAGTATGATACGGAGTTCAGTTGCATATGAAGTTGTCTCAATCTACTCTGCCACTTATAGTCCCTGTGACCCTGGCTGAGTCCACACAGAAAGTAGAAGGCAGTGTGGATGAGTCGTCTTTTCCTCCTCTGATCTGGCCTTCTCCATGGAAGACAGTCCATAGGATTTTCACCCTGGTCTTCTGTCCTGCCTCTCCCTTCCTCCTCTCCAGGGTTGAACTGCTGTCTGAGCATTGGCAAACCTGCTGAGCAGTTATATGTATCTAATATATGATTCTTGGACATGGGATAACACAAATGAGCTCAAGGAAGTTTACCAACCATCAGTTTTGACTCTCTTCTAATGAAAATTAAATGGAGCAAAAAGTCACATGAATGTGCTGGAAGTGAAATAAGAGCATGGTGTGAGGAATAGTAAAGGAAGCTATAAAACATGACTGAGCCCATTTCCGATGTGTTTAGATGGCTGGGTTCCTGCTGTGGCCACATAACAGAGCAGCTGTCTGAGGGAAAGTAAGGTGTTAGGGATCTGCTATGGAAAATGTGCTTGGCATCCTTTGAATGTGCTTGGCATCCTTTGAATGTGCATCCTTTGAATGTGTCAGTGACCAAGTTTCACTTCAGAGATTAGCTTAAATGCATGTTCTAGGCAGTCATTGTATGGAAGTTTCACCAGACCCTTTCTAGCTTCCAATTTCAAAGGTTATCTAAAGAAAACTGCAGAAGGATAGGGAAAGCCTGACACAACGTGACGGAAATTTTAAAAGGTGGCTCGTGCACGGCTTACATTTTACGTAACTGAGGGAGTTTCTTGAAGATTCCAGTAGCTTCCAGCACTGTGAATTCGTTATTATTAAGACGCCTAGAGGAAACAGAAGCAGCAAAGTTTCATTTCCAAGATCAAAAGGGATTATCCTTTACTTCTAATACAGAATTCCAGCATTACTTAATGTCTTTATTAAGGAAAACAGGACACGCAAAGAAGACTGTGGAAAAGTATTGACTTCTGCCCATCTAACACAACTTTTCATGATCAAAAAAGTACATTGAGAAATACAGAGTAAGGAAACGTAATCATGAAAATCTCTTCCAGATTTTAAGTCAGTTCTCCAAAGATGTTCAGTTTTTCATTATTGTCCCTGACACAAAAGCGTTCTGTTTAATTTTCAATGATTTTATTTACAATATGAGAGAAACAGAGAGAGACAGGCAGACAGAGACACAGAGAGATAAGACAGATGACTGGTCCTACATATAGAAATAAATCACCTGAGAGTCGGGCAGTAGTGCAGCGGGTTAAGCGCACGTGGCACAAAGCCCAAGGACAGACATAAGGATCCTGGTTCGTGCCCCCCAGCTCCTCACCTGCAGGGGGAGTTGCTTCACAAGTGGTGAAGCAGGTCTGCAGGTTGTCTATCTTTCCTCTTCTCTGTCTTCCCTACCTCTCTCCATTTCTCTCTGTCCCATCTAACAATGAGAACATCAATAACAACAACAACAACAACAACAACAATAATAATAAACAAGGGCAACAAAAGGGAAAAAAATGTATCACCTATAAACCCCTATGGTTTTACAGATCTCATAGGTCATATGGTTGGGATAACAGCCTGTGCTCTATGCCTGTGCCAATTCACCAGTCACCCCCCACCCACCAAAGCATTTTAGACCATTGTTTCCTAATCAAATGTCCTATGGTGTTGCTTTTATTAGGTACTTACTAGTATATAACTTACTTGCTGTCTAACTAATACTTTTATAATGCACATGCTAGTGGTTTTTAGTATATTCACAACGCTGTGTATCTTTTCTCCTTGATTCCAGAATGTATTCCTCACACAAGGAGATAAGACACTAATCAGGCAGTAGTTTCCAACCTTGGGCCTCCACTGTCTTGGGTCTTAAGGTCTTCTACCCTGATGGACTTTCTAATCCTGGACATTGCAGCTAAACATAAAAGGTCCTAGTCTTTTGAATATGGGAATCGAGTTGTGCTACATTAAGTAATGTGTGTAAGAGTCATCTATGGTTAGCAAATATCAATACTTTGTTCTTTTTTTTTTTCCTAGCTCAGTAACATTCCACTGTAGAAACATATCACATTTTGTTTATCCACTTATCAGGGGATGACTATTTGACTGTCTCTGTTTTTCAGTTATTATGAATAAAGCTGCTAGGAATACTAATCTAGAAGTTTTTGTGCAGATATCTCTCCCATTCTGTTTCCTTAATATTGTTTGATATTTTGTTTTATTAATTTATTTTTGGATAAAGACAGATAAATTGAGAGGGAAAGGGGAGATGCAGATGGCCAGGGGGAGACAGATATATCTGAAGCACTGCTTCACCATTTATGAAGCTTCCCTCCAAACACACACATCTGGGATCAGAGTCCTAGCTCACTGTCTGTCACATGTGAGCTCCAGTAGAGGAACCACTGCCTGGTCACATATATATTTTCAATTCTTTTGGAAATCTAAACATATATGTGTGGGCGTGCATGCGCGTAGAACTACTAGATAACAGGATAAATCCATGCATAAGTTTTCCAGGAACAGGCAATTTTTTTTCCCAAAGGGCTTCACTAATTTTTTAGAATGTTATTTATTATCTTTATTTATTTATTGGATAGAGACAGTCAGAAATTGAGAGGGAAGGGGGTGACAGAGAGGGAGAGAGACAGAGAGACACTTGTGAAGCTTTCCTTCTGTAGGTGGGGACTGAGGACTCGAACCTGGGTGCCTGAGCACAGTAACATGTGCACTCAAGCGGGGGGGGGGGGGGGGGGAGGGGCATCACACGGCCCCCGAGGCTGCACTGTTTTATGTTCTCCCTATAAGTATACGATGTTCATGTTCTCACTAGTTACTGTCCTTCGATTTTATTTTGTTCTGGTGGCCATTCCAGTGGGTGAGAAAATATCACTTCACTGTGGTTTGGCTTTGTGTTTCCCTGGTGACTAATGATATGAAACATTCTGCCATGTGTTCACTGGCTATCTGTACAACTTCTCTGGAAAAATAAGTGCTCTTACACATATTTTGACCACTTCTTAATTGGGTAATATACATCTTACTGTTGAGCTGTAAGAGTGCTTTACTGCAAGTGCAAATACCAACTTTATGATTTGCAAATATTTTCTTCTCAATATCAATGGTTAAATGTATAGTTAGAAAAACCCTTAATTTCCCAAGACCATACACAGCCTTTACTGTTGTATACTAGAGTATACAGCAAAGATTAAAGTAGGTGTTTGTTTCTAATACAATTCCCAATTGACAAGGAAAGCCTATTTGAAACTGTTACCATGCTAGAAAACATAATTTTTACAACTTTAGTTTATCAGAAATGGGCATATCTCTCTATATGACACATAAATAGGACTCTGGGTTTTTTTTTTTTTATGTGGTCTGTATGCAGTTCGAAAAGTCCTGAAGTTATAATATAGCTTTATTAACTCACAAATGTTTATTTTTAAAAGCATCAGCATAGGTGTATTGCACCAAAGTAAAAAAGACTCTGGATGTGGTGGGGAGGGTTCAGGTCCTGGAACATGATGGCAGAGCAGAGCCTAGTAGGGGTTGAATTGTTATGTGGAAAACTGGGAAATGGACACATGTAAAAACTTTTTAAAATATTTATTTCCTTTCGTTGTCCTTGTTTTATTATTGTAGTTATTATTGTTATTATTGATGTCATTGTTGTTGGGTAAGACAGAGAGAAATGGAGAGAGGAGGGCAAGACAAAGAGGATAAGAGAAAGACAGACACCTGCAGACCTGCTTCACTGCTTGTGAAGTGACTCCCCTGCAGGTGGGGAGCCGGGAGCTTGAACCAGGATCCTTAAGCTGGTCCTTGTGCTTTGTGCTTTGCACCACCTGTGCGTAACCTGCTGCACTATCACCCAACTCCCTTTGTATTTTTTAAAAATATTTATTTATTTATTCCCTCTGTTGTTCTATTGTTGTAGTTATTACTGTTAGTGTTATAGATGTCATTGTGTGGGATAAGACAGAAAGAAATGGAGAGAGGAGGGGAAGACAGAAAGGGGGAGGAAAATACAGACACCTGCAGACCTGCTTCACCGCTTGTGAAGCGACTCCCCTACAGGTGGAGAGCCGGGGCTCGAACTAGGATCCTTACATCTGTCCTTGTGCTTTGCGCCACCTGTGCTTATTAGCACGCTGTGCTACCGCCTGACTCCCACCCTTTGTTTTTTTACTCTTGAATGTAAACCTTTAGTCCCCCAATAAAGAATTTTAAAAAAGCACTAGCGTAATAGCAGAGTAGTTGGCTTTTGTCACCCTTCTAAATGGGCTAAATTATTTCTATAATTATTCAGATTCCTTAAAATGTTTTCTAAGGAACAGGCATGAGTTCAGACACAGGAGGAGATAACCTATAAAACCCAATCCCGGTCACCAAGGGGCTCTAATCTAGTTGAAGACAAAAGGGTTACACAGCCACAAGAAGACAAATGATGGTGCAGAGCAACTAATGACCAATATCAGATGGTGCTACATGGAAAATAATGGTGGCCTAGTTCAGAAATTGAAGAGATTTCGCTAGGTTTCTTTTGAATTTTCAGAAGACAGTCATTAAATGTTTCGCTTTTAGAAACAATGTCAGTAAAGGCAAGTCATACATGAGCACAGAATCTACCAATGTTTCAACAAACACATTTTAGCACTGAGTACGCGCCGGGTACTTAATTTGAAGTGTAGATATAAATCTAATCATATTCCACCTTTTCCTGCTATGCTATCCACTGAGAGACAACTATTTGTGCTTTAATACCTAGCAATCACTGCACTGCCCCACCTGCCACTGAGTGAAGCTGATTAAAAAAAAAAATCTCTGATCTCATAATTAAGAGATTGAAAATTGACTTTCAGCAGCGGGAGAAATACATCCGCTGAGAGAAACAGGAATTTCATGCCTGAGGTTCCAGTGCTACCCCAGGTGCTACATGTGCTGGAATGATATTCTTGCTTCTGTTCTTTCTCTCTCATGGGAAAACAGTAAGATAAATCTAAAATAAAAATAAAAAAAACAAGACCAGGCAGTACACATTATAGTGCACAAGGACCCAGTTTCAAGTCCCTGGTCGCCAACTGCAGGGGGGAAAACATCAACTGTGGTGAAGCAGAGCAGGAAGAGTCTCTCTGTCTCTTCCTTTCCTCTCAATTTCTCTCTGTCTCTATTCAACAGTAAATAAAATATTTTTTAAAGGAAGAAAATAACCAAAATTGAAAAAAAAAAAAAAAACCCGTTGACCCTCAAATGTATCTGATTGCTGAAAAGACCATATGTTTAAAATCTACAAAGTTAGGAAAGGGTTTATTCATAAAGAAGACCCAAGAAAGAAATTCACATAACTGCTTCCTGGTTCGAGCCCCCGGCTCCCCACCTGCAGGGGAGTCGCTTCACAGGCGGTGAAGCAGGTCTGCAGGCGTCTTTCTCTCCATCTCTGTCTTCCCCTCCTCTCTCCATTTCTCTCTGTCCTATCCAACGACGACGACATCAATAACAACAATAACAACAACAAAAAAACCACAAGGGCAACAAAAGGGAATAAATATATATATATATATATATATATATATATATATATATAATTCACATAAGTGCTATCATTCGAAGCATTAAGAGTTAACTGAATTTTTGATAGGTGACTATATTTACATAGCTGTCACTTCGCTCAGAAAGATGACGACAACCTCAAATATATCTTGGACAAAGATCTCTGACTGTTTGTTAGTTAAAATTCATGTAATTACTCAGAATATGAGGACAAGACAAGAATTCCAAAGCTCTGAACCCCCTGCCGCCTTTCTTCCACCTTCCCTTCCTCCCAACCTGGACTGAGTTGGCAGATGAACTTACAGCTCTGCTGTGTACTGGGGAATGTGGTCTGGGAATTTGGTGAGTTTCTGATTGGAGCAGTCTACTGTGGTTCCTTCGCAGCGGCACTTTTCAGGGCAGGCCAAATCTGCAAAGCAGTCTCCACTTAATTTTGATCGATAATCTTCTGTACCTATGGAGGATTGAAGCCAACAGAAAAGAATTCTGAGTTTAAAGGTTAGAATATTTATTAATTTGTAGGGAGAAAAAAAGAAAACTCTAGCTTATGCAGCAGAGAGACAACTTGGGGGGGTTTGGTCAATGGGTATCAACAGAGGTTAAAACAAGGGCTTGGAACTTTGCTGGAAAAAAAAAAGAGTAACCATATTCACAGGACAGGAAGACATCAAGAGTTGAGCTTTTCACAGCGATATTTTCTGCTGATCCGGATATGAACCATTCTACTTTATTTGACAGCTAAATCACACAATGACTATTAATTGTTAAAAAGTTTTTTTTTCTCCAAGTCAAGAATTTTAAAAGTATCAAGTATTATGCATATTCCTACATGTCATTTTTTTAAGTTAGGGCTTTCAAGGTAAATAGATGTACTCAGGTTTTTGTTTGTTTGTTTGTTTTTTTAATTTTCCATGTTCTTTCATCATTGTCACCCTCTTACATAATCTCTAATCTCCAGAAATATCTAAAAAAGAAAAAAAAAAGCCCTCTTTTTTCCATTTAGATTTCATAAAAAGAGACCAGTCAATCCTGATTTAAGCCTCAGCAGCTTGTCATGCTGTAGAAAGCTGCGTGACGTTCCATGGTGCTTGACGGAACCATGTTTTACTCATACCTGGCAACCACATGGTTAGATCAAGCACAACAGAAAATCTCGCTCCATAATCACTACACCATCCACTAGGCCAAGGGTAAGACCGAGAGGGAAGATGAAGGGAAGCAAGAGAAAAGCTACAGAAGTTCTGGAAGTGTAATACTGTTTACATGACATGCATTCTTCCCGCAGAATGTTTATGATCATAGTAAGAGTATTACTACCGAAGATTTCCTGGAAACACAAAGAAGGGGCTAGACTGAAAGGTGCCTCCACCGTTCCTCAGAACTGCAGAATGCAAACAACAGCTTTCAGGAACAACATCCAGGAAGAAGTTGAAGGTGAGCTACAAGGACAACAGAGAGGCTCAAAAGGGGTCTGTGGTTTCTTCTTGGGGAAGATATATATATATATATATAAAAGCATATATATATATATATATATTAAAGGTGCAAAAGACCAAGACTAAAAGAAGGTACATCAGGATTGAAAAGGAAAGACATTTCTGTTTCAGATCAGACACTTTTACTTACAGCCGACATGGTGAATTCCTGCAAAAGTAAAGATCACCAGGAAAGAAAGACAGAGTAATCCCAATTAAGATTCACATACAGATATAAAAAAACAACCAACTAAGGTCTCTTTCTGCTTTCCTTACCATGACAATTACAGGGGAACTTCGTGGACTGTCATGCATGGTACACTGTTATATTTTCAACCACAGAGGTCTTATAAGGACAGGAATAGCATACAAGATGCAAAACACAGATGAAGTCCTTGCCAATACTGTAAAAAACTAACTATGCATGATTAGAGTTTCTTCTGTGCTACCAGTATACTATTTTGATTTTTATAAAGAATGGTGGTAGGTAAATAAATATGTAAAATAAACCAAAAGCCATTATTAGGCATCTTCAAGGCCTATTACTGCATTTGGAATCATTTTAAGGATATGATTAACATTTTTACTGGCTTTATCAATTTATAATGTCACTTACTGGTAATGGAATCTAAAACTCCTGATAAGTTTGCAAAGATGGATATAATGGTTTCCTTACATTGGGCAATTAGCACCATGCCGTCCTTTCAGTATTTGTTCTACTGTGATTTCTTTACTTTGAAAGTGTAATCAAGGAATACAGGATCTTTGTCTAAGTGACAGGTACATCAGATATATCATTTAAAATATTTTAAGATATTTTATATGCTTTGAATGCCGTGACAATATTGGGGTATGCATGTGTGCTTTATGGTAGTTCTTCAGGAAGATTTAAATTTGAATCTTGAAAAACAGTGACAGCCCAAAGAATTCTTCCAACTCCTAACTTTTATACTCATTACCTTCTGAAATATGTAAGTTAAATCACAATTTTGATATGTTGTACTTTCCAAAATCTACCTTCATTGCTATCAGGAAGAGTACAAAACTCTTGTCAGAATTTATGAAGACAATCCAACTTCTCCACATTATTTGGTGAATTAGAAATATTGGCATATATATTAATAGAAAGCTGTATTTAAATGCAATCATTTGAAAATATCTGGTAACAATTACATTAACTTTGGTATTTAAGTTATATTAATGCTTTATGAAGTTGACCCAGTGTTTAGAATAAATTTTCTCAAGTAACAGCTACTAGATAACTGTTTAAGAACTAATTATTGAAAAATTATGAATTTTAAAGATTGCAAATAAAGGTCAGTCAATTGTTTTTCCAGCATATCACCTCTGATGCAGTTAGTTTAACATATAAAACATGTTCAAGTTCAAAATAGGTAAAAAACAAAAATCTCTTAAATTCATAAAAAACTGAAAATTTTAACACAGTAATGCCAAGCAAACACATCTCTCTCTCTCTCTCTCTCTTTTTTTCCTAGAAAGACCAAACACACAGTTCCCCTTAATAGACTAATATATTTTTATAAACAAGTAATGTAAACATATCATTTTACTTATAGCTGATAAAATACATTATAGTTGACAATAAACCCAGGCGATGTTAATTGTAGCCAATCAATTACTGAACATATTTTTTATATAGTGATTTATAACAAACAAGGCAAGAAACATTTTACATAATTGGCAGGCAAGGAAAAAAAAAGAAGAAACATTTCAAAGAGCTAGTTCTAGAATGATCAGTCTTGATAGCATAAAGGTAGCACAGGTAAAACACTGAAGTTGCATTTCTAAGCAACACGTCATTCATGGCAACTAGTGCCCATGAACTGCTGATCTTTGTGGATGGAAATCACTAATGTTTTTTGTGCATCTGAACTGTGACTCCATGAAAGCAAGACTGTGAAGGTTCACATACAAGTACTACTGCATGTGAGGCATCTGTTGTTTTCATATAAAAGGGAAGCAAAAATTTTTTTAAAAAAAAGGGAAAGGGGGATTTTTAAAATATAAAAGCATCTAAAAAGTAAAATTCACCATCAAAATTTCATTGAGAAGTTATTGGAAAATGCCAGACTGTGGTGTTAACTGATTTCATAGAGAACTAGCTCTTTGGCAACAGAAAGTTCTATTTAAATAGAAATTCATAGTTGCAGCATTTTTGTTACTGTGAGATATTTAAGATAGTGTGCAGAGAGACAGAGACTTAAAAAAAAAAAAAAGAAGAAGGTGGGAGTTTAATCATATGTAGGTATAACATCAGAAGCCACATGCAAAGGTCAGGTTTTTCAGGAAGTAGCTACAGTGATCTATGTAGAAATCATTCTACCTACAGAGTATCTACTGCACTTTCAAAAGCATGCACATTAAAGTTATAGAAGCTCGATTTTATAAGGTGAGAAAGGGTGGCTGCAGTTAGTCCTACTGCCGAGCAAAACCTACCTGGAATGAAATACTGTTCTTTAGCTAAATAAAAAAAAAAAGAGAAACAAAATAGAAGATGCACCTGAATGTCAGCAAGCAGAGATATGAGTTATATTAGATTCAGAATGGATTCAAGTTACTACAGATAATTAAGTGAAAAATGTGTATTCCCAGCAGCAACCACAGTATAACAATGTACAGTGAGTGATAAACATTGAACCGTGGACAATCAAAAGCTTTGTTTTGATATTAGCTATTTAGTATGTATTAACTGCTGAATGTGAAAAAAGTCTGGAAAAGTTAAGTAGTACACTTCCCCAAACACAGATAATATATTCTATCATTCAAAACAAAAGAAACAAACAAACAAAAACACCTAGAAAAGACTAGACCCAAGCAAATAATCAATTTCAATAGAGCATTCTATTCAAATACATGTAAATAATCCCCAAAAGTCAAAATATGAGCTCTGGTGGAGGGCGGGGAGGAGAATATATAGAGAGCCTTATAGTTCTATTGAAATAAGAATGTAAAATGGCTTTCAGAGTGAGGATTCAGGGATCAGGTGTTTTCTCCCTCTGCTTCTATCAGGTCTGAGCAAATCACATAATCAAATCTCAGTTCACTGTGTGAAGACATGAGAACATGATTGACTACCAGATGTTGCTCAGTGGAGAGTAATACAATGCACACGAGACTTAATAGACTTAAAAGGTATTTTGAGTGATCTAAAAGGCTTCTGTTAAGTTTGAACCCTGGGAATATAGTAAAAGGTATTTTGAGTGATCTAAAAGGCTTCTGTTAAGTTTGAACCCTGGGAATATAGTGGGAAATTTCCAGGCATCCTTTTGCACTTGGCTATTTTTTCTGCTGGATCTAACACTACAAGTGTTACCTACAGGAGTACGATACGAATGTACGGTACCTATGCTTGCTATATATATATATTTTTTTAACATTCTTTTTTTTTTTTAGTGTTTCCTCATGTGCAGACAAAAAGACTCTAGGATCCTATAGTGCCTGCTAATTCAGCTGGAGGCCAGCTGTCTCTAGGTGTCATGTAACCACTGGTTTTGGTAACAGCACAAATGTCATAGGAAGGGAGAAATTACCTGAGCAACGGAATTTCTTGCTTTTGATCTGTCCAATTCTTTTGTTTGCCAGACGCCGGGGGCTGGTGCATCGGGCACCGCTGGTCTCGATGGGGTTTGTATGGAGATAATCCGCCAGCCACTTGAGATGGCAGTCACAAATAAAGGGGTTCTGGGCCAGATGCCTTTCAGAGACACATTTAGAACACTTTGATAAAAGGCTTGCCAGGAACCCAACCCACAAATTGACAGCCAAAGCAACTGTCATCAAATTCCATCCAAATCAGGTATACATACATAGTCTGAATGGCCCGGAGAGGTGAGAAGGTCCCCTTGGCAATGGTCTGAAGTTTGTTGTCATATAAGGAGAGAAGGTTCAAGTTGTGCAGATCCTGAAAAGCATCTACCCGAAGGCAGTTTATCTTGTTGGCATTCAATAATCTGTTTGATCAAATAGTTGTAGAATTAAAGTGTAGTATCTCCTAATTCACCTACACGATTCTGTTCTTCTTGAGAAAAACCCAAGGCAAGAAGCACATTTCTTTGCAACTTGGCAACATTTTCATTGTCATAATCTGAGATGTAACAGTCAGAAGTTTGGGGGTGGGTCACACCAGAAAAAGCAAGTGTCAGGTAGGTTAGTGAATGCCTTTGGTTTATTCAATTTACAAAATCATCAAACTTATTCCCTAGAAGAAGGAGGGGTTAGAGGAATAGACAAAAGTAGAGAGAGACCCAAGTGTCTGTCTTCTCCTCCTCTCTCCATTTCTCTCTGTCCTATCTAACAATGGTGATATCACTTACAACAACAATAAAAAACAAGGGCAACAAAAGGGAAAATAAATAAATGTAAAAAAAATTTTAATTAAGAATAAAATGTACTAAACACTAATCTCTTCACTTTTCAAGCTCATTAACCTGCTAGCTCAACTATCTAAAAGTGTGTAAAATGTTAAAGAAGGTGCCATCTCGGGTTTATGTACTAGGCAGGATGGTGATAGTGAGAAAGCAAGTAAAACACAAGGAAATAGTGCTAGAAAGGTCTGGAAGAATGGTAAGAGAAATAAATAGCAAACAAGCAACACTAGGTTATAGCTTCTGTCTATAATAAGTGTATAGAGTAAAACTATTCAAGATCAGAAACCGTATTTGTTTAGTCTATTGGAGGCATAAAAATAACTTGAAGCCGATAGAAAGTTTTGAGCTTAACAGGTTAATGGTCATCCAAACTCACTGGTCTTCTGTAAGTCAATTTATTGGTTTAGGATCTGAGTAATATAGCCAGGTGGGTACAGTCCTATCTCAGTCCCACCTTCCTCTTCCTCTTTGTGTCTGAGACTACAGGATATGAAAGAAATCGAACCAGTGAAGCCACTTAGCAGTTCCATGAATGCATGAAACCCTCCATTCATTGATTGGTGTCACATAAAAAACAAATCAGAGGGCAGGGAGACAGCATAATGATTATGCAAACAGACTCTCATGCCTGAGGCTCTGAGGTCCCAGGTTCAAGCTCCCCAACCACCTTAAGCTAAAGCTGAGCAGTGCTCTGGTTAAAAAAAAAATGGCACTGGAGACCATGAAACAGAATGGTGAACACCAAGCATAGTGAGGTTAAATACTGATTTGTTAGCTATTTGTGTGTGTGTGTGTGTGTGTGTGTGTGTGTGTGTGTGTGTGTGTGTGTGTGTGTAGGAGGCAGAAATCACTTGACATAAAAGTATGTTCATCAAATAGTGGAGAAACACCTTTATTTGGAAAGTCTGTGGTACTTATTAATACACTCTTAGAAAAAAAAAAGTATAAATCCCACTGCCAACAAATGCATCCAAACCAAAGAGAATAACAACATTTCAATTTAAGAATTTTAGGCAGACTAACTTTGAGATATCGAAGATGAAAGATTAACAAAAATAGTAGTAGCATATTGTAAACCTCTTTTTCATATAATAACTTCTTGAAACGCCTGCTGCCCTTGTAAATGTGTACAGTAAATCTATCATCCAAGTTCAAATGAGTAGCAGGAATTGTTTAAGCAGATGGTCTTTAAAAAGATAATCTAGGGACTTATAGATAATTCTCACATCAAAGATTAGTTGGAGTGCCCTGTTCTATTCTGTGTCTTCAAATAAATACCATCAGTGTTAGTTAAATTAGACTAAGCTGTTCAATTTCATTAAACATTTTGGGTTGTTTTTCTGAGGCCTGATGAAGATGTGAAATAGTTCAGTGTCTAAAATACTAATTGAGAATTCAACAGATTAGAAAGAATCAAATAAATACTCACAGCAGTTGTAAAGAAAACAGTCCTTCAAATAAACTTTTGGGGAGTTCTGTGATTTTATTTCCATAGAGGACACTGAAAACAAGGGGGAAAAAAAGCATAATCTAAGTGAAAAAGAAATCAGACACAAAGGTATAATAAAATTTTGTCTAGCACATGAATTCAGGTTATAGAAGATTAGGAAGCAATCCATCATAAAAGCTATTATCAGAATACACTTCAAAATTCAATTATTTCCGAATATGGATCTAATATGTGCTTAGTAATTAAGAATGTATAAAAGACACAGAAAATAAAAATGAACACAATTCTTAAGGTTTTCTTTACATACATTCACACTACAAAGAGTTTACAGATCATGAGAGATGACTAAGTGTTAGAAAGCAAAAACACTAAAGATAGAAGCCACTGCTCATTAAAGAATGAGCCAGGGACTTAGCATATTGAGTGAAAGCAAGTGAATTCTGTCTGCCAGAGAAGAAAACGCATAGTGTGCATACTTAGGAAATATAAGATCTGCGAAGACAGTCATCACTAATACATTAGAATTTTAAAATAGAGTTAACTCTCTTTTCAGTCACCAGATTCCAGGTGTCATCAGGATGCCGGCCAGACTTCCCTGGATTGAAGACCCCACCAATATGTCCTGGAGCTCAGCTTCCCCAGAGACCCACCCTACTAGGGAAAGAGAGAGGCAGACTGGGAGTATGGACCGACCAGTCAACGCCCATGTTCAGCGGGGAAGCAATTACAGAAGCCAGACCTTCTACCTTCTGCAACCCACAATGACCCTGGGTCCATACTCCCAGAGGGATAGAGAGTGGGAAAGCTATCGGGGGAGGGGGTGGGATATGGAGATTGGGCGGTGGGAATTGTGTGGGGTTGTACCCCTCCTACCCTATGGTTTTGTTAATTAATCCTTTCTTAAATAAAAAAGAAAAAAAATAATAATAAAAAAAAAAGAATTTTAAAATAAATGCTTCCAAGTGGAATAGACCCAAGAATGTGCCTCATGTGATCCACCTCTCACCAGTCACTACACACAAGGATGTGAGTAAATCACTCCAAACCACCCTGTTATCTAGCAAGGGATTTGGTAAGTTGGTAATTGTCTAAAACTTGATTAATAAAACAAATTAAGGAATAACAACAAAAAAAAGAAGAAATAGGAGAATCTTAAAAGGAAACAAATAGAAATGGATAATCACTATGTTGACTACTAAAAATGGTCTGTCTAAATCACACCTCTTCAGAGCCCTGCCCTACTAGGGAAAGGTAGAAACAGGCTGGGAGTATGTTCACCAAAGTCTATGTTTAGTGGAGAAGCAATTACAGAAACCAGACCTTGCACCTTCGGCAACCCATAAAAATTTTGGTCCATATTCCCAGAGGGATAAAGAATAGGGAAGCTTCAATGGAGGGGATGGGACACAGAACTCTGGTTTCAGGAACTGTGTAGAATTGTACCCTCGTTATCTTACTACCCTGTTAATCATTAAATCACTAATAAAAATAATAATCAATGGTCTGTCTACAATGATGCCTCCCTATATTAAGCTCCCAAAAGTAGGAAATCGTAATCATGTAAACAAGAACAGAAATTATAAATTTATGGTGACAATTTGAAGATGTAAATATGTTTAGAAAAATCTTCACTAAATAACACTTTTTGGAGTTACACAGAATAAACAGACAACACAATATTTATGTATAAGATGTTAATCATGGCATAGTAATAACACACATTGAAACACATATTAAATATCTCCGACTTCCAAATAAGGGAAGTGAGTAAACAAATAATTCACACTGATAAATGCCATTTTCCACATTAGAAAAATCTACTTTCATTCTGGTTAGTTTCAACATTTGAATAGTGTGATATAGAATCATGGATGGCTATTCTGGGAGTCCTCTTCCCTTTACTGAAGATGCAGAAGATAACAATCTTACTAAGGAGAATAAATGTCTGAAGTCCAACTGAAATAGATGTGATAGCTATCCTGAAAAAGGTATTTGGGCCAAACTTAAAGTTTGGCTCATAGAAGAAAGTAATATATGCATATCTGTGAACTGAAACTCTCAACAATTTAAAAGGGAAAACAGTTGAGGGGAAAATAGAGGAAACTCCATTTCATTTTCACTGAAAAACAGTGGTACAGTTTAAAGTATGGCATAGGAAAAATAAACAAAAAAACAAAAACAAAAAAGCTCAACAGAAGAAGGGAGGAAGTGAATCTTTTAGTACAAACTCTTGTGGAATCAGTGAGTTCGTAAAAACAGGCAATTGGACTTCTGTGAGTCTTATATCAAACTTTGTTAACTTAGAACAGACATAATCTCCTGAAAGCAAAACATGACTATATTCTAGTTTCCACTAATGATTGTTCTCTTAGTATTGGACTTAGCTCCAGTTAAAAAAAAACAAACAAACAAACAAAAAAAAAACCAGAACAAAACCAAAAAGTAAATGTAAGTCAGTACTACAGGTGAAATAATAGCTTCCCATGTTAATACTTTTAAAGAATTGCAACCTGAACTCCCAGATGAATGTTTCCACCTACTCCTTCTCCTGGTACAAGCGAACCTAAATTGCTATATACACCCCACGGGTTTATTTGATTCTCAAAATATGTATTGTGGAATTCTCACAGGCTACCACTCAATTCGGAAATCTAAGAGTAATTCTTACCAAGAAGGATTCTTCACTGAGCAGCAATGGTAAAATATAATGCCAGCCTCCATTTCTTATTTGAAAAGTAAAATTTGAAATCGAGGTTACTTTATTTGACGGATTGATAAATATTTCAGAAGTCTGTAGGAAAAATAGTCCTCTAGCCATCTCCTTTAGAACCTCTGTGATGGGGGTCATGCAGTAGGTGCAGCGTGTTAAGAGCATATGGCGCAATGTGCAAGGACTGGGACAGGTATCCTGGTTCAACCCCCCCCCCCCCCCCGGCTCCCCACCTGCAGGGGGGTCGCTTCACAAATGGTGAAGCAGGTTTGTAGGTTTCTATCTATCTCTCCCCTTCTCTGTCTTCCCCTCCTTTCTCGATTTCTCTCTTTCCTATTCAACAACAATGACGACAATAAACAAGGGCAACAAAAAGGAAAGAACAGCCTCCAGGAGCAGCGGATTCATAGTGCCCTGGAAGCAAAATAAATAAATAAATGAATGAATAAAAGTTTTTAAAAATAATAAAAAGAAAATCTTTAATTTACATAGTATTCTGCCCAAAAGTTGATTTCATTTAAGGAAAGTTGTGATAGTTTCTTATCATTTTTCTCTGAATATTTAAGGATGATCCTTTCAGGGACGCCTGAAGTTGAAGGAGTTGAGAGGGCTCCAGTCATCTTTTCCACATGATAACAAAGGGGTTAAATTACACCAAGGCAAAGGACTCTGGCGGAGGAGAAGAGAAGGAATAAAGAAAGTCTTGGGGTCCAAGTGCTTGGACCTATAACAGAAAAGGAACTACACTGGGAGGTGAAAATGTTCTGCAAACAACTATCATGAAGAAGTGAGAAACTGTACACACATTACAAAACTATACTGTAAGTCATTAACCCCCAATAAAGTGGGGGGAAAAACATTACACACACACACACACACACACACACACACACACACACACACACACACACACTATTCTGTCTGAGAAACAGTGGTTATTGTTGGCACACTAACCAAACTAGGGGCGTAATTTAGGGTTAGGATTAGACAAAAACCTAAAAATTCATTGACTTTTTAAAAAATATTTTATTTATTTTATTTTTTTGAGAGAGGTGCAGAGAGAGAGGGAGAGACAGATAGAGAGAAACACCAGAGCACTGCTCAGCTCTGGCTTATGGTGGTGCGGGGGATTGAACCTGGGACTTAAGAGTCTCAGGCATGAGAGTCTGTTTGCATAACTATTATGCTACCTCCCTCGCCCGACTTTTTTTTTTTTTTAAGCAGGTAGAAAGTTTCTATGAAAATGACACAGTCTGTTAATGACAAAAACAATTAAGATTCAGATTAAAAGTGCCAAGGAGTGTTTTCCCTTAAATGAAAATTGTAGATTACAGAACCCCTGTGAGGTATTCTGCATTCTTCCCAGTGTTGTGGTTCATACTTACAGTGAATTCAGAGAACGTAGTCCTTGGAAAGCATCTGGTGCCAGTTCAGAGATCTGGTTATTGCTCAGGTCACTAAAATTAGAAATGTGGACAAGTTGAACGGAATAGAATGTCAATGAGACTTACTGCAGAGGATATATTAATTGCATTTACATATCAATTTTGCATCTATCAATACATGAGTAAAGTTTTCAACATAAGACATCTGATGGGAGACGCCCATGTTCAGCGGGGAAGCAATTCCAGAAGCCAGACCTTCCACCTTCTACAACCCACAATGACCCTGAGTCCATACTCCCAGAGGGACAGAGAATGGGAAAGCTATAGGGGGAGGGGATGGGATA
The DNA here is from genome assembly GCF_950295315.1 of Erinaceus europaeus. Lineage (NCBI taxonomy): Eukaryota > Metazoa > Chordata > Mammalia > Eulipotyphla > Erinaceidae > Erinaceus > Erinaceus europaeus. The sequence continues at coordinate 6,184 of NW_026648207.1, read as the reverse complement.
TAGAGATCTGGTGGCTGGAATTGTGTGGAGTTGGACCTCCTCGTATCCTACGGTTTTGTTAATGTCTCCTTTTTAAATAAATAAATTAATGAATTAAAAAAAGAATGCTACCGACCAGTGACATACCTCGTAGAGCACACATTACCACTATGCACAAGGACTTGGGTTCAAACTGCAGAACTGACCTCTTCCTCAACCCCCCAGCAAGGAGAAAGCATTATAAACCATCAAACAGTGTTACAAGCTTATCTCTTTCTTTCTATGTCTCTGTCTACCCCTTTTCTCTCAATTTCTCTCTCTCTCTCTCCAATAGCATAAGCAAAATATAAATATGGTGTTGGAGTGGTAAATTTGTCTCGCAGGGCAACAAACCCAAGTGATATAACCTTGGTGGCAAGAAAATAAAAAATAAGTTAATAAACATGATGCAGTCTAACTTATTTATTTATTTTGCCTACAGGATTATAGCTGGGGCTTGGAACCTGAACTATGAATCCACTGATCCTGTGGTCATTTTTTTCAATCTTTTTTTTTTTTTGGATAGGACAGAGAGAAACTGGAAGGAGGGAGATAGGGAGGAAGAGAGAAAGACACCTGCAGACCTGCTTCACCACTTGTGAAGCCACTTCCCTGCAGGTGGAAAGCTGGGGGGTTCCAACTGGGATCCTAGCATGGGTTCTTGTGCTGCTATGCGCTTAACCGGGTGCACCACTGTCCACCCCCAAATCTCACTTATTAAACCAGTACTGACTATTTTTCCATATTATTTTTAAAGATGCCTTTTTTGGGGGGAGGGGTTATTGCCAGGTTTCCACTGCTTCAAGCCCATTTTCTCAGATAATGAAAGACAAAAGAGGCAAAGATACCACAGCATTGAAATTTACCACCAGTGTGATGGGAGCCAGGTTCAAACCTGGGTTGCATACAGGACAAAGCAGACACACTATCTAGGTGAGCTATCTTGTTGGCAAAGCTGCCAAGTCTTAATCTGAAAGTAGTACATCTAGTGGCCAAGTTGAGAGCCCATGTTATAATGTGCAAGGACCAGGGTTCAAGCCCCTGATCCCCTCCTGCAGGGTGGAAGCTTCACGAATGGTAAAGCAGCACTGCAGGTGTCTCTCTGTCCCTTTCTATAGCCCCCTTCCACTTGATTTCTGGCCGTCTCTTTTATTTATCAAATAAATAAAGATAATAGAACATAAATAAGAAAGAAAACAGCACATCTAGAATGTGAGTGCTCAGCACGTTGGCTGGACACATATCTACATTATTATGAAACAATATACTGACTTACCAAAACATTTCTTTTTTTTAAAGACTTATTTCTATTTATTTATTAGAGAGAGGCAGAATGAAATTGAGAGGCTGGGGGGAGACGGAGAGGGAAAAGTCACAGAGACACCTGCATCCCTGCTTCACCACTCATGAAGCTTTCCCCCTGCAGGTAGGGACCAGGGGCTTGAACCCATGTCCTTGAGCGCTGTGATGTGGGCAGTTAACCAGATGTGTCACCTCCTGGCCCACCCAAAGAAATTTCTTTAAGAATACATATTTTAGCTTTTGACACTATAGGTAAAATTAGCAAACAGCTAGGGGCATTGTCTAATATTTAAACTGTCAAGCACTTAAATATCCACACGTAAATGGCTGTCTTTGCATGGTCATGATATTTATACTTTCTAAAAAATTACAGATAGTCAGAATAATTACTCACATTCTTCTAAGTTTTTTATACGGGGAGAAAGCTCCAGGGGGGATGACCTTGATTGAGTTCTGCTCCAGACGTCTGCAACGGAAAAAAAAAAATTCCATTTTGAATGCAAATGTGAGCTCTTAGTAAGTTTAATTCAAGCCCAGGATACAGATAATAAAGCAAATCTGATGCTCTTCACGAATGATGTTTTCTTTTTTCTCAAAAACGAATACAAATTATTTGTGCCCTAAATATGGAACAAGATTTGGGAATAAAAACAAGACAGAAAAAAATTTTTTTTTTTTTTTTTTTTTTTTTTGGTTTTTCAGACACTGAAGGTCCATCAGGCAAGTCTGGAATCTGTATAGAAAAGAAAGTGCCACATCATACAACCTCTTGTGGGCCTCTACAGGACCTTGCCCTCAATGTACAACAACACTGGTAGAGCAACTGTACCATTCTTGAAGGGAGGTTGAGACAACACACTCTGACACTCCAGGAAGATGGGTCCTGAAATGAGTGTAACCTCGAACGTTCCTAGCTGTGACTATGGAATGTGAGTTCAGACCAACAGGGATGTAGGGGTTACACAGGCCCTAGGATAGATCGATGAGGTTTACAGTTAACAGTATTTATATACTTTTCCCATATTTGGGAGCCTCTCTCTGCCCTGATCCAGCTTTCTAGTCCTATTTCCAACTTTGACATTTTCCAAAACAATATTCTTAATTCACCTGCATATTATCTGTGGGGCTCAGGAAAAGTTAGTAGTCATGGAACCCTTGGGATATACCCTAAAATAGATTTTGTAGTACCATGAAGACCCCAAATCTCATTTGCTGTATTCTTACCTTTAGGTTCTTGATTACTAAACAATTTATTCTGCTTTATATCTTTAAACCAATAAGTTGCAGATGCTACCATGATGTTAACCTGAATACCCTAGGCAGATGACTTCCTCCATGTGTCCTGGAACCCCACCTCCTCAGAGCCCTGCCTCATACTGGGTGAAGATAAAAATGGGTGGGGGCGGTAGCTCACCAGATTAAGCACAAATAGTGTGAATTATAAGGGCCTGTGGAAGACCAGGGTTCAAGACGCCAGTTCCCCACTTGCAAGGGGGGCCAGTGTTACCTCACAATCGGTGAAGGTCTTCCGTTGTTTTTCTCTACCCTTTTCTATCCTCCTTCCTCTTTCAATTTATCTTTGTCCCATCCAACAACAATAACAGACACAACAACAATAACAGCAACAACAATGGGGAAAAATGGCTACCAGGAGCAGTGGATTCATAGTGAAGGCACAGAGCCCGAGAGATAATACTGGAGGCAAATAAATAAATAAATAAATAAATAAATAAATAGGAAAAATAAAAGGCTGGGACTGACCTATCAACGCCTATGTCCAGTGGAGGAGAAATTATAGAAGCCAGAACTTCCACCTTCTGCTCCCCATAAAGATCTTTGGCCCATACTCCCAGAGGGATAAAGAATAGGAAAGCTTCCAATGGAGGGGAATGGATATGAAGCACTGGTGGTGGGAACTGAACTATATGGCATTATATCCCTCTTAGCCCACAATCTTGTCAATCATCATTAAACCACTAATAATAATAAAAAAGTGCCAGTAAAACGCTAATCTCAGAGTATGTTTTTAACACCAGCAAAAGAAGTATCTAGTAAAACTGAGAAAATAAAAGATGTATTTTAAAGAAAATCATGTTCCCACAAAAGAAAATCCTTTGAGTACTAAATGTCCTTGGCCTTTGATTTCTTCAACAGAGAGCCTATAACATGTTGAATATGATGACTTAGGCAGCAAAGTAATCATGAGGCTTCTTACAAAGCAAAAATCTTAAATTCTAAGCCCATATGTACGTACAGTGGGTATTTCTAGGAAGACTGGGTTGTTTACTGAATACATGAATACAGTGTGTGAGAACATCCTCGTAGACACTCCCTGTGGACCTTACTGCTGTTCTCTCTTGGAAAACAGACTCACATAAACTCTATATAACAGGCTCATTTGCCAAATGGATTGTGTGAGGTTGCACCAATGAAATCCACCAGTGGGAGATTAGAAGGTGGGGAAGAAAAGCAGGATATTATCCCCTTTTCTTCTTTAAGGGAGTGTCCTTCGAAGAGGACTCCTCTCCTTCTTCTGTTCAGTTCTTACTGGAGGACTCTTTCTTATGGCAGGACACCTTGTTCTTTATAGGTTTTCATGGACTGAGGCTCCTACGCTATTTAATATTTACATCAATGACCTCCCAGAAACTTCTTCAAGGAAGTTCATCTACGCCGATGACATCTGCTGTGCAACTCAGGCATCAAAGTTCGACATCCTCGAGGAAACACTCACAAAAGACATGTCTCTGATATCTGATTACTGTAAAAAATGGCGACTAATCCCTAGCACTGCAAAAACGGTATCATCTGTTTTCCATCTACACCATGCCTTGGCCTCGCGTGAGCTTAATGTGCAGCTTGGCGATACGAGAATCCGGCATGAAGCCCAGCCAGTCTATCTTGGCGTTACTCTCGATCACACACTGTCATTTCACAAACATCTCATAAAAACTGCAGCAAAGGTGGGCGCGAGGAATCACATCACTGCAAGACTGGCCAGCTCCTCATGGGGCGCTAGCGCTTCCACACTACGATCATCATCTCTGGCATTATGCTATTCCACTGCAGAATACTGTGCCCCAGGATGGTTCCGTAGCCCCCATGTCCACTTGGTCGATTCCAAATTATATTCCTCCATGAGGATCATTTCTGGAACCATCCGTTCCACCCCGGTTCCATGGCTGCCAGTTCTTAGCAACATCGCCCCACCAGATATTCATCGGGATGCAGCACCATCTAAGTTCATTTCCCACATCTACGCTCAACGGGACCTGCCAATATACGCGGATATCTTCGCCCACCCTGTCCAGCGCTTGACGTCTCGTCACCCAATCTGGTCCCCTACACCTACACTGAACTTCTCTGTTCCAGACTCTTGGAAACAGAGTTGGCAGTCAGCTGAGGTAAAGAACAAACACGTCATCACAGACCCCTGCAAGCGTCAACCCGGCTTTGACCTAGCACGTTATGATTGGGCCCTCCTCAATTGCTATCGAACAGGCCATGGCCGGTGCGCCGCTATGTTCCATCGCTGGGGAGCCAGAGACGACCCGAACTGCCCCTGCGGCTCCAGACAGACTATGACCCACATAGTCAACGACTGCCACCTCTCCAGATTCAAAGGAGGTCTCGAAACTTTACATCAGGCTCAACCTGATGCTGTTGACTGGCTACAGAAGAAGGGCAAACGCTAGAAGAAGAAGATGGACTGAGGGGGGTGGGAGTAGCTTTCTAATTACTGTGTCAAATTCTACAATTGTTTAACTTATTCTTCATATTAAAAGCTCACCACTAAAAAACCTGGAAAAAAGCTGTATCCTCCTGCTTGGATTTAAATATATATTTTATGTTGGCAGGTGCATGTATTTATGTACAAATGCAGTGAGCAGATACATAGTGACTACATATTTACACAGGTACTGGCTCATATTACTGAAGGTTCGTAATGAGCTAATCCATCAATATTTAATTAATCTAATGACTTCCAAGTCAAAACAAATAGCTGAAATGTAGGGCTTTTTGAACATCCGTATTCTTGGAAGTATTAAGTTTTCTGTAGCAACCTCAGGATTCATGCTTAGCCTTCTCGTTTCTCTATGTAATAGGCTCCCCAGCCTCACTGCTCTCGAATTCCAGTCTGATGTGATATTGCCAACAATCTTTCCTTGGATATGATTCTGTGTAACTCCCTGCCTCTCTCTCCCCTTTTCTCTCAGTTTATGACTATTAATTATTAATTTATTCAAGCACTGGTTAACTCTGACTCACTGTCATACAGGCAATTGATCCTGGCACCTTGGAGTCTCAGGTATAAAAGGATTTTGCATAATCACTATACCATCTCCAGGACCTATGGCTTCACCTTTTAATCTCCTAATGCAATCCATTCTGCAGGATTCAGTCCCTTTCTCTCTCACACATACAAGGCAAAACTCTCTTCTTATGTGAGCTCAGATCTACAGGGATGCAGAGTTCACATAAGTTCCTAAGCTGAAATGGGCCCCAGATCACATTAAAATGATGGGGTTTACAGTCAACAATATTTATACACCTTTCCCATATTTGGGAGCTACTCTCTTCCTTGATCCAGTTTTCTGGTCCTTTTTCCAGCCATGACATCATCTCCCCAGACAATGCCTTGGATCCACCTGCATATTAGATGTCAGTCTCAGAAAAAAACAAAACAAAACAAAAATACTAGTATAGTCATGGGGCCTTTGGAATATAACTAAAACAGGCCTACTAACTATCTACAAAATGGAATACACCCCATCCCCAACGCATCATCTGAACTATTCCAGCCTTTAGGTTCATGATTAGTCAACAATTTGTTTGGCTTTATATGTTAACTCTTTTTTCAGTC